>NW_022988043.1:9798219-9843219 GCF_902827165.1 Trematomus bernacchii
TAATCAACAACACTGCAAGGGCGAGTGGGAGGGGAGGAGGGGGAGACAGAGGGGGCAGCTACACCACACGCTGTCTTCTGATCTAACACCTTTCCTGCCTGGTTACCTTTTTATTTTTACAAACCCATCAATATTCTCTTCCCTTCTCTATCTTGTTATTCGCCCCTCACCTTGTGTTGCTACTATGAACACAAGCAAACACATGCATAAACAGACACCTTGGCAGCAATGCCACAGTCCTCTCCCTGGGCACTACACAGCACCAAACTCTTCCTCTATTCATCCTCCCTCCGTCCCTACTGCCCTCATCCCTTTCTCCTCCTCTCCTGCCAGCCTTAATTCCTCCCCCCCCTCTATTGCTCCCACCACTCCGCCATCTTCCCCTCTGTTGCTTTCTCCCTCTGTCACTCCCTTGCTGTGTCGTAATAATAAACACCCCATCCAGCTGGGCTGATGAACGACTTGAATCAGTTTCATCGCCTGTTGCCTGGCGAAGCGGGGGGAATCTGTGGGGAATCTGTGGGGAGGCTTGAAGGCAGTGGGTCCCAGGTGATGCATATTCTACTTGATACTAGTGGACCTATTTGTACTGGGAAATTCCATCTGTGCATTTGAAATATGATTAATGCACACTGAGGGGGTTTAGGTTTATCAACAGGGAAAAAAACCCCACACATGCCTTTCTTTACTAAAGCTATTTCAGAATATGTATATACTATTGTAAAGAATGACATTAAAATAAAGTGTAAAAGGTAATTCATTGGTTAATACATTTATTGTCATGTTTGTACAATGTGTGTTCTCCAATATAGTTAAACAAAAAACTATAATTGAGAAGTTGAGGGTCAAATAAATGTAGGGCTTAAAATAAGGTATTTATTTTGACAGCTGCAAAGACTACACTTCATTGCTCTCGTGAAAAAGTAGTCAGGAAATGGTTCATCTTCCAAAGGCTCAGAAACAGGTTGCAGAGAATTGGGCCATGAGTATTAATCTCCCAGGGAGATGTGCACTCGTTTGGATTTCACATCCACTCTTGGCCCAGGTGTGAACTTGTGCACTTGACCTTTATCGAGGGAGAAAGTTGTGCAGGTGGAAATATGGGTTGCATTAAAATCAATGTCTGGGGATTCAATACAGCAAACTGTAGGATAGCAATCTGAAATCTATCAACTTGCCACAAATGTTTTTCTTTAACTTTCAGTGGCTGCCCTTTCTGACACAAACAAATGTTATGCATTTAGCTTTTTGCATTTTACCGTCCTTACCCATGAGAATAACAAGGAAACAGATTCAAGTTAACAATTAAGAAGTGGGACACTGGCTCAGTCTACACTAAATGTGTCCAGAGTGAGTTTTCACAAAACCTTCAGCAATGATAAATAAAGCCCAAAAAAAAAGCAGAATGTGTCCCTCACCCTGAGCGAAGAAGCTGATGCTGAACCAATTATTACTCTCCTGATGGGCATGTTTTGGAACTACATTATGTTTGTCTAATTAATTAGCATATAGCCTATGGAAAACACTATTGAGTTGTTCATTCATCTAGATACACAGCACCCCGAGCCAAGGTTACCGTACATTTGTCTGCTAAGCTACAATAGATCCCCGCAGAATAGTGTGTTTTAAAGGCAGTGCTGATGAAGTGTGACAGCACTACAGTTCATTTCCCATTACTTTGAGTTGTGCTTCTACAAAGCTGAAGCACTTCTTTCTTTTCTGGAGCCAGTAGAGTTGACAGCCTAATAAGGTTTGCCTGGTAAACAAGGTTAAAAAATCCTATCTGGCTGTTAAAACATCACATTTATTTATGTTAATGTTAAAAATGTTGTGTTTTACCTTGGCAGATTTATGGGTTGCTATTGCCCATTTTTTAAATATTTGATATTGCTTCTGACAAGGCTAACACCATGCACTTGGCTGTTGTTTGGCGGGTTGACAGGAGACGGAGTTTTGTGTTTATCTGCGGCATGGCTGGGAGTGGCTTCCTCTGTTCAAAAGGCAGGAATAGATTGGTGACAGCCAGCCAAGCCCAGTAGACAGAGGTCACTGCCTCGGTGAAATCAACTTAGGAGACAGAGGGGTGGGGGTAGTAGCGTGAGAGATATGCGAGTGTGTGGTTTTGATGTGTCAGAAGAGGAGGGACTGTTTGTGTTAGGTAGCTGATACAGAAGCTGCTGACGATTCAAGCTAAACCCAGTTCCCCCAGTGCTCCGTACACCTAGACGCTCTGATTCACTGGACGCACCTGACCTTCAGCCTCCATGTCCTTTATGATTTACACAAGCTAATATATAACTACAGTCTCCTCTGTCTAATGACTATATACATCATTAAACCAGCGTGCCTCCATGTATTATCCTCCTATAATTTCTTGAGTAACAGAAGGAATGAGAAATGGAGAAATGTGCTGTTGCTGGTGGTTCTGTGTTTGTTGTAAAAGGTCACTTGTAATTTTCTCTGCCAAATCAGCCTCAACAATTTCTCTGGCAGGCTTTTCCAGCATTGCGCTGGAGTGTGTGTGACCTTTTTAGTGGGCAGATGATAACCGTTTCCGCCGAGACAGGAATAGAAAACAAAATGACCTGTTTAGAAACCAGAAAGGGCGGCGTAAGCAGTTTGCAGCCTTGGCAAGCTTCGCTCGTCTTTGTCAGGAGAGAGGGAAAAGTGAGGAAGCAGGGAAGTCAAGTATGAGAGAGATAGAGACAGAGATATCGAAGAAAAATGACCATGTGTTGTAAACTGAGTAGGTAAACAGTGTGTTCAGTAATCTTCCGTGACCTCAGCCTCTGGCCAGTTCAGTGAGGCTTTTCTTCTCTCTGTCTCTCTTTGTGGCTTTTTTATGCCTCTCTGGCCTTTAGACGGGGTAAGAGAGTGTCCTAAGGCAAGCTGGGGACAACAAGCCAAACCATGGTGGGATGATACTGACCTTTCACCCACTATGATCTGCCGCCATGCCCTGGAATAGCACTGTACCAAAACTGGGCGCAAAACAAGAAAATCTTGTTTAAATTCCAATTCACAAAGATCATCCCACTAAGACCTAAACTGCTCCAGAAGCGCTTCCTACTGTAAACAAAGGACAAGGCCTCAAAATAGCTCATGAAATGGGAATAGTTAGTGACTGAATACCACAATTAGCTGTAGATTTGGAGGAACTGCACTCTAAGTGCTAAAAACAGACTTTGTACATTATGTAGGTGTGGACACTAAACCCCCCGAAAATATAGGAACAAGACTTGCCAAAGAAAAAGCTCCAAGCAAAAGCCAAAGTTGAGGCTGCAAATGATAAAATAATGACGCCGTACAATATACTATTTAAAAACTACTGTGGTTTAGTAAAAAATGCTCACGTTCCCCGCTCAGGGCCATGTGCTCACCCACTTTTACTCTGCCCATTTAATTCGTCTTCACAGCAAAAGCACAAACTTAAGAAATGGGGGCAGGGGAAAGCACAGCAGTATATACGTTTAAAGATCTATCTTGAGGGTTTTAAAAAATATTTTTTCATTCCTGTACAGTTGAAGAACAAAGGATGGCAGGAGGAAAGCAAATCCACATCCACCCATACTGTGGAACATTTTGCTCTGGAAAATGTCAGTTTTTGTTAATCTCACTTAGTGACAGTTTCCTAGACACTCCCAGATGCGCTGCTCTGACAGCTCTCAGAAAAACACCAAAGGTTTTTAGCTAAGGTCAGAGATAGACGGACACATTCCTCCTTTAGATCCTTTCCCCTCCATCTGGGAACCAACCTTTCCTGTCTAAGTTGTATTCCAAGTCCATTGTTTTGTTTGACAACACTACATTGTCTTGACCTGTTGTTGACCTTTCACCTCTTTTGTGACCCTAGCTGGACACCCTGGAGGCTCTGGGGGAGGAGATCAGTGGGATGGCACGCTGCCCATATGACGCCAAGCACGCCAATGTCGCCCTCTTTGCAGGTAAGATTAAATCGGACATGTCAAATTAACAATGAACTTATCTGGGAGACTTTGAAGTACTTGATTATGTTTTACAATGTCTTTTTGAAGTCCTTTCCTGCCGCTGAACGTGAGAGTTTCCATGAGGTGAAAATAGACGTAGTATTTATGATAGTGGTTCTACTTACTGACTGCCATGAGGCAAAAACATTCATCTAATGTTTCTCCTTTCTGCATTTATTAAACATAGGAACATGGGAAAGTTGAGTCAAGGGGATTAGTTGTGGTTGTATTAAATATTGTTTTTAATACCCTGTGGTTTATTCTAACGGCAAAACCCTGACAACATGTCAAGTATGGAAGGCAAACCAAGTTTCATGCACTAGAGCAAATCAACAACCTGGAGACCACATTTGATCTGCATCAAGAATTCAAAGCTTTTTTGAACCTTTTGGAAACATGTTAGTAGTGCTCTGGTAACAGCAAATACAGAAACATCCTTCTCCTGCTTTTACTGTACTTTTTCTCTTTTGTTAACTTTCTTTTCAAATGCACAAGATCTAAAATAAGTCCCAAACGGATGGGACACGAATGAGTCAGCTTTCTGTTGGTGTGGTGAGATTCCTCTGATTCAACGCAGGCTGCTAAAGACATTCAGTCCCATTCGTATTTGCTGTGAAGCGATTTATGGCGGTATTGATGAGCTGTCCCTGCCTGTTTAAAGCCTAGGAGGAAAGTGAACGCCTAGCTTGACCAGTTAATGTGTAGCAGAGCTGCTTGGAAGGAGCTGGAAGCACTGAGTAATCAAGAGGGTTCCTCTGACTGCTATCCTTTCAATTATGTAGTTTAAGTTTCCACTGTGGTTATAGCCAAGGCAGGCTGAGGTCATGCTGGTCGTGGATTGTGTTTGTGGAGCATGTGTGTGTGTACATACGTGCCTATAACTGTGGGTTTCTGTGGGACTCTGAGACTATGTGTGAATGCAAGGCTTCAGTGTTTGTGTGTGCTTTTGAAGTGTGTTTGCAAGATGTTTAAGTGTGTGTACAGCCTCGTCCTTGTCCATCAGAGAGTCTCTTCGGTTTGTATGATTCATTCATTTTCTAGGTCTAAGCCATCTGAAATGTGTTTGTTTATCCAGCCACAGTGAGCAAGATTCTTTAAGTGGCTTTATATGTTTTTCTTTTCACTAAACTTACCTCTCTACCCCTTTATCCTCTTTCTTTATGGCTTCCTCTTTCATTCTCACTTAATTCTTCTGCCCTCTATATCTCCATCTTTTCCTCTTATCGCTCTTTGTGTTCCCTCTCCAGGTGGCAGGCTGTACTCGGCCACCGTAACGGACTTTCTAGCGATCGATTCGGTCATCTATCGTAGCCTGGGAGACAGTCCGACTCTGCGCACTGTCAAACACGACTCCAAATGGCTGAAAGGTGAGTAAGGGACACATAAACAAGGTCTCTCGGTTTGGATAGCAACAAGCTGAATGACAAGCTAGAAAACAGACTTTTGTTTTGACATGCATGCCTGACCATGTGGTGTGATTTATGATTTGTGTGTCTCGGTGTATGAATCTAGGTATGAAGAGCTGGAGCACTTATGCTAATTGCGCTCGCTCTGTTTGACACTGTCATTTTGCCAGCCTGCAGTGGTAGTTGATGTAGCCAGGAAATTGCTCTGCCCTGGGGAGAAACAAGCACAAGTCCAGCCTGTCAAAACTCAATAGAGAGATCCCTCTTTTAGGGCATGCAAATTCATGCTCTGATATGATGGATGATAGATAGAGGCACTCAAGGCTCACAGTCGGTGCTTTTCTGCATAATATGACAGATATTCTGCCTGTTTACTGTGAAATATGGTGTCAGAACTGGTTTGTCACGGTGACGACGTCTCTTTGTCACACATTTAATTTATATATTTTTCCCCCTGCAGAGCCATACTTTATCCAGGCAGTCGATTACGGGGACTTCATCTACTTCTTCTACCGGGAAATTGCTATGGAGTACAACACAATGGGAAAGGTAAGCACAGGCAGTACTCTTCAGCTATTGTTTGAAATGTAATCAGAGGTGACTTCCTATTTACCGAGAGAATCAGGAAGTGCCCGAGGAAACTAACAGGATATGGGTGTATCACATAAGTGGAAGAAGGCTTTCAGGAGCTGAAAGGTGGCCAAACATTTTTCAGATACAGATTTCAGATAAGCACTGGTCAGGATGCAGGACCTAAAATAGATCTAAAGAGAAAAATCTGTGGATGTCGGCAGATCCTATTTTGAAGTCTAAAAATAACGCTTAAATTGCACCGTTGGTGCAGCTCCTATTTGACCTATCGTCTCAAAGTTTCCCAAGAGGAACTCGACCCAAGAGTCTGTGAGAAATGAGACGGATCAGAAGAGGAAAGGTTGAGGAAAGAAATGGCTTTTCCTCAGGTGTAACAGTTACAGTGAAATGTTTCTATTCATCTTCTCAATGCAGTTTTGGATGCCCTGAGAGAGTTTAATTGGATACCAGGTATGAGAAAATCCGCTATGGAAATGAATTACTCAATATGTATTCTTCAGAAAAAAGTTATGGAACCACACAAGAGAGGGTGAGAAAGAGAGAGGACAAGAACAGAGCAGAGGTAACGAGAAACACAGAAATAATGGATTCACTGCCGGAAGTGACAGGCATGTGTTATACAGAGCATGAATACAGATCAGGCCTCTCAATCTGCTGGGTGTTTTGAAAGCTATGTCAGTATAATTATGCGTGTGGTTGTGGAACTGATGGTGCAGAGAGCAATTTAACATTTAGTGAGTGATATCTTTCCATTATTATTAAGTAAATTGGCCTTCCCTGACATTGTAAGCAGCCATTTGTGCTTTATGGCAAATTGATCTATCTTCTGTGGCAGGTAAGTTTTTATGTTAGATTGTTATTAGGAAAACGCAGAAGGACAAATATGTTATTACATTAACAAGTAATGAAATTAGCAAGCCTCGGCTGAAGTATTTGTTCAGTGTGTGTGATCTGTTTATTTGTACGTTGTGTGTGTGTGAGAACATGAACTGGTATATGTAAAGCTGAAACTATTCCACATTCAGCTTGACAGTCTCGCCTGCTTTGTGTAAAACTTGTTCTGGTATCTCAACGCTCTATAATCTCACAGTGAACAGGCCCATGTAAGCGTGTGTCTTTGACAGCGTGATTGAATGAATATGTGCTTTTTTGTGCTTTTCTGGAACATTTATGCACAGGTTGCATGGGTGAGGGTGTGTTTATGTGTGGTCTGCAGCCGTGTGCAGAGATCTGGTTTAAATGCATGTTCGCACTGTTTACTTTACAGCACAATTTCAGGTCAGGGTTAGATTTATTGCTGTTAAGTATAGTGTGACATACACTAATTACAATACTGACTGTGTGATCATACAGCAAAGATGTAATTACAGCATAGCTCCTATTTGAAGCTGTATACTTTTACATTTTCTGTTGCCAGGTGCTGACTCTTTAACAGCATATCAAACACACTAATTTACTCTTCTGTGTCTTTAATTTGCAATAAAGTGATAAAATGTTGGATTAAGAGTGTTGACGACCCAAAGAGGCACAATAGTGTGTTCTGCTGGGAATTGAATGAATGAATGAATGAGTGTGTGTGTGTGTGTGTGTGTGTGTGTGTGTGTGTGTGTGTGTGTGTGTGTGTGTGTGTGTGTGTGTGTGTGTGTGTGTGTGTGTGTGTGTGTGTGTGTGTGTGTGTGTGTGTGTGTGTGTGTGTGTGTGTGTGTGTGTGTGTGTGTGTGTGTGTGTGTTTAGCTTTTAACCCATCAAATAAAACTGTAATAGGCTATTTAGATGCAGAAAAGGAATCCAATACAACCAAGTGTAAAAGACAAAAAGGGAATGCTTTCAAAGGGCACTCCACTTTTATCCATTAAAGTCTGTTGGTTGGTCTTGGGTATTACAACTGCATAAGAAAAAGTAAATCCCTTTTTAATAGTTTACCTCAAGGAATATCATTTTAGGCAACTTGTTTTAGTTGAAACATATCTGGTGGTATGGAGTTCTAAAGCAGTGAGCTCACCAGATCTCTGTAGTCCACTTTGTAACTCTGCTTGAGGCTTACAGCCCGCACTAGCATAACACAATGCTGGTGGTTAATTACATGGTTTGTAATGTAGGCTCCAGGCTTTGACATGAAATGAAAAATGCATGGAATAATTGTGAAAAGTATCATGAATCCAATTCGTAACAGTTATTACAAGAGACTGAAGATGTGACATAGATGACTGTTGCTACATAACCCAGAGCTTTTAAAATATAACGTTTCTACTGTGTTTGTCTACATCAGGTGGTGTTTCCTCGTGTAGCCAGGGTCTGTAAGAACGACAAAGGGGGCTCGCCCCGTGTCCTGGAGAAGCAGTGGACCTCATTTCTCAAGTCTCGCATGAACTGCTCGATCCCCGGTGATTCCCATTTCTACTTCAACATCCTGCAGGCTGTGACAGAAGTCATCCGCATCAACGGGAGGGACATCGTCATGGCAACCTTCTCTACACCTTACAACAGGTACAAAAAACATAATAAGGTATTGATAAATCTACAAAGATGTGAGCGGACACGACTTTTTCACATATTTTTTATTAAGCTTTTCCCTTGTCTCAAATGACTTCACGTGTCAACAACTGTTTTTCACTTTCCATTAATTAATACGATTATCTTTCGTGCTTTGAAATGCTTTTAGAATGCCTTGAATTTATCATCATTATGACAGTGTGACCTTTGCTAATGCCCTGCCGTGCCGCTCAGCAACATGTCAGTCCTGAGACTACTGGGTCAACATCATACATCTTCTGTCAAACAGCTGTGCTGCCCTTTTGACATACAGGTGTTTCATCTTATTTCCCCTTTTAAAATTCATATTCAGAGCTGCTTTCATATTCATAGAAAGGGGTAGTTGTTATCTAAATTGAAAATTACCACAAAGCCATAGCTTTGCTGATAGCTCCCACATATTGTAATTTTCCATTTTCTGGCTGCTTCTGAGCAGATAAGACAATTGCTTGTGACAATGCAATTGAGCATGGTTAATGGACATTAAACCCAATGAAGCAAAGCTGCTGAAAATGTCTATAAGCGCCGGTTTAGATCCTGGCATTAATTTTCTATTTCATAGTCAGGGGGTGAAATTGGAGGGAGAACATTCAGACTATAGGAAGCACTCGGGGCTTGTCGTTTAATTGTCTAGTTTGCTGTGTTGCTGTCTGACCCTCTCACTTGCTCACTGGCTGGCTCGCTACCATCTATCTGCTGTTAGCAGCTCCATATAAACAGACGTAGGATTGTCTAACTTTGGGTATTTACTGTAATTTGGTAGCTTAGCCAAGAATTAACCACTCTGACCTTGCTCTCTATAATACTGCCCTTGTGTAATTTGTCTCCCTGATGTCTACATCATTTTAACCAATGACTTAACAGCTAGAAAATCCAGCCAGCTGAGAGAGATTTCTCTTTTATGAGAATAAAGAATAAACAATTCCTAGTTTCAATTCTAATTTATGAGAGCAGATGCATGAAAAATAGAAAAGTGACTCAGCAATCTGTTATGCATTGAATCCAAACAGACGGAAATAAGCCAGTGGCTCCGCTTCTATCACAAGATGGGTGTTTTTCCCCTTAAATGAAAGGCAATAATAAGATAATCTGTCTATATTTCTTGCCCAACAGTGGACTTGTGATGAACTTTAATGCCTTGAGGCTTTTGGGGAAACCCAGTCTTGGAGGGTTGGAGTCTTGGAGGGATGATGGAATGTGTGTCCTCATTTAGGCTTGGCAGCGCAGACACTGACACTCATAGAAATGCAAAAGTACAAGATAACCACTGACATAAGAGCATTCATACGGTAATCAATACAGTAGAACCATTATTCGCTACTAGAAATATAAAAAGTAACCAATGCTATTTTATTAAATAGAGGGTATTTCTTTCCTAAGCCTGGGCAACATTACAAACTGGCCTGTATCACCCACATGCAACAGCTAAAATGAGCCATCCTCGAGGGGTTTAAACCCTCTAAAAGGAATTGTAAATCCATGTTTCTGCTATTAGGTGATAGTCGAAATTTGGCAAGGTGTTTCTTTGATATGTTCACTTGAGAGGATTGTTTATGTGAGTTTAATTTTATTCCTGTGTGTCATGGCAGTATTCCAGGCTCTGCGGTGTGCGCCTATGACATGGCTGAGGTGGCCAACACCTTCACAGGGCGTTTCAAAGAGCAGAAATCCTCAGACTCCACCTGGACGCCTTTTCCTGAAGACAAGGTTCCCAAGCCAAGGTACAACAGAAGTTAATTACCCACAGCACACACTCTCACACACACATAGCACACATAGAATTGAACATAGCTGCACACATACAGTATATTCAGTCTCACTCTTCCTCTCTTCTCACGCTTGGCTCTCACACACATGCGCACAAACACATGCAGCCACCTACACACACATACACACATACATGGCAACCTTATCAATGCATTAGACTTGTTGAACTACGATGTGTTAATGATAACACATTTCAAACTCCCGTTTCGTCATTTTTCTATACGCCCCTACTTTTTTCACCAAGGGATTGCACATTGTAAGTCACCTTGCGTCACACCCACAGACTGTATGCAGTTATCACCTCTTTTACCAGTTGCACCCCCGAACCAATTACCTCACCTCTCCCCCACACGCAGCTGAATCAAAGAAGCGCTTTGTATCAACAAATGAAGCATGAGATCATTTTACAGATGGTTGGCTAATTCCACAAATGCACTAGCCTGATCAATCTCCCATCTATTGCCCGCTAATTAGCACCCTAAGAGCGGCTCTACTCTCCTCTAGAAGAGAAAAAAACAGATTTACTACAAAGATCTGGGGCACGATAATTGTTAGTACCCTGTGTGTGTGTGTGTGTGTGTGTGTGTGTGTGTGTGTGTGTGTGTGTGTGTGTGTGTGTGTGTGTGTGTGTGTGTGTGTGTGTGTGTGTGTGTGTGTGTGTGTGTGTGTGTGTGTGTGTGTGTGTGTGTGTGTGTGTGTGTGTGTGTGTGTGTGTGTGTGTGTGTGTGTGTGTGTGTGTGTGTGTGTTCCCTTATGGCTGAGGAGTTGGTTCCTCACCAAAAGAGAGCCTATGCTGTACTCTGTGCATTCATTAGTGTTTATGTGCGAGTTCCCTCAATTAGCATGTAATTACCTGTTTATGTTCAACAAGGTCAGCCGCAGCAAAGATCCGATATATCCGCCGTTTTCTCTGCAGAGATTGATGCGATTGATTTATTTCTCATACTCTGGTGCAATCAGACCTTTTATCTGCAGGCAAACAGACGGAGGGTTGTAACAATGCCACCTAGGTCTGGCCCCGCAGCAGACTGTTCTTCCATGTGTTAGACTCTCATACTGAATCATTTGCAGATTTTTGAATTAAAGAGATGTCTGTTACTGTTCTGCTCTCCATATGTCCGCTGACATAAATGCTACATCAAAGAAAAATGTAATAGCACTGACTTTTACTGCATTTTTTTTTCACTGTGACAAATGGTTCTGCAAATGCAGGCCCTTCATTTAACGATAACAATTTGGAGGTTAAGTGCATTGATTCCACACAACTTATATGTCAAGGAGGATGTTAAATATTTTTTGGGAAGAAAAGAGCATGCACATCATTTAGTTAATGCACTTAATATGTTTTGCAGGTTTGCATGTTTTTAAACTAAGTCAAGCCACATTTTCTTAGGCATGCTCAGAATGGCTGCTTTATTCCTTTTATACACATGCCTTCACACAACAACTTTAAAAACTGAATATTAATATGATGAATACACCGTTCTCTTGAGTATACACATATCTTTTTTAGGGTAACTTACATGTTGACAGGATCAGACATTCAGTGGCCAGCTGGCTAATATTTCTAGGACCTGGTGTGGATTATGTGGTGTGGCAGCGTATCACAGACTACGCAGTAAAGGTTTTTTTACAAGACCTCAGAGGTGAGATGCCTGCAAAGGGAATATGCTATCAAAAGCAGCTTCTCTTTAACAAGCAACTCACCAACTCCCTATAAAAGGATCAGGAAGATAGATGCCTTCGTGCTTTACTGAGTCCAGAGAAAGAAGACATCTTGTGTCCTTTTCCAGAGAAAGAAGACATCTTGTGTCCTTTTCCAGAGAAATAAGACATCTTGTGTCCTTTTCCAGAGAAAGAAGACATCTTGTGTCCTTTTCCAGAGAAAGAAGACATCTCGTGTCTTCTTCTCTGACCAAAGCCTTGGCATGAACGTTTAGTTATTTTAAGTGCACTCTCTTGATTCCAAGGAATTTAAACTCTCCTATTGGAGCTCTGGCTGTGAAAGATTTCCCCCAGAGTCAATGTATTTTTATCTTTCCCTTTTTCCAACTTCCCTCCTTCTCATAACTTTCTCCTTTCTCCTCTTAATTTTCAGGCCCGGCAATTGTGCAGGCATTCCATCCATGGAGAGGTACAAGGTATCCAATGAGTTCCCCGATGACACACTCAACTTCATCAAACAGCATCCTCTGATGGACGAGGCTGTGCCCTCAATTGCCAACAGGCCCTGGTTCCTTAAGACCATGGTCCGGTAAGTGTTACACACTCCAAAGATCATTGTCATCAGAGGTCTATGAGCCTCTTCAACCCAGGACAATAATTACGTGAAGTGCTGCTTTGAGAGTCAAGCTCATTAAAACACTGTGGTACTCCACCATTAACCAGCCGCTGACCTATTTTCGCTGGAGTAGAAGAAACACTGATCTTCATGTTACTATCTCTCTCCCAAGTTGGCCGCAGTGATGTGATCAAAACGGAGTAAACTATATCAATTCTTAGTTATGTTTTTTAATGTTTAATACAAGCACTTATTTTAAAGACAATTTCAACTATGTTCAGTCTTTGTAACAAATTGCCTGTTTGAATCCTCAGAGGATATTTCAAAGAGATGATACTGGAGTGAAAGATTTTTTTTTTGTTCTGTGGTTGGCTTTTCTCCTGAGTTTCTGGAGTTGAGCCCCTTTCCCAAAAGCCAGTGCACTGTGGCTGATGCCGTTTGATCACAAAGGTCTGTCTGGCTTTTTGCTACACTACACAGACATTTCAGCCAGCCTCTGTGGGAATACGACAGCACACTGCCATTCCATCGGCAAGGCAAAACTAGCTGACAGAGCATTTGGTAAAAAGTAAAATAATCTAGCGTTAAATTGGTCCTGGTTCTGAATTGTAGCTACTGAAGGTTTAGGGTCAGGACTGCTTGCTATACCTTTGACAGGCTTCAGTGGTGTTAACATCCCTTAAAAGATGAGCTACATAAAGACTTCTTCATAGGTTTTACAAATAATTTGCATGGTATCACATCTTGCTGCTACTTTGCTGAGGTCTGACCTACATACTGCGCTGCCTTAGTCAGAATAGGAACAGCTTTCATCAAGGTTATCCCGACAACTCTCTGTTAATTAGTGCACTATATCATAAAAAACATGTTATAAATAACGCATTGTTTCTGTCTTTACATAATCGGCAATCAGACTACTTCATTTGATGCTAAATTACATCATGATGAACAGAGCCTTTCACGCAAGTCGGAAGCACTAGTTAGAGGCATTACATAAGCTAAAAAACCTTATGAAGGCATACATGGTTGGAAGATGAGTTAGGACTTTTATGACATATGTCACAGTCCTTTCGTACTGTAAGACCATTCTTGAGCTGAAGTCAACTGGAAATCAAATTAGTAATAGGCTTTGATCCTTGTTTCACCCTAGAGAGAACCCCCCGATATCCTGCAAGAGCTTTTACTGCAAATTTGAAAAAGCTTTTCTGTCCTGAGACATGCTGTGCTGAGGCAGAGACCTCAGCTGGCTGGGCACAATGAATCCCCCTCTTGAGATTTCTATTATCCTGAATAGGAAAGACAGTGAATGTCTTCGTCCTTGAGATTGCATTATTTCGCTGGAATCAAATCCCATTGACACAGTCCTTGGAGCTTCTGTTATCAAAACCACAATAGTCCTCTAGATTGCTGTTATTTTTGATTGGATAAAGCCAGTGATATAAAACATTTAAAGAGATAATTAAAGAAAATGAAATGGTAGATGGGATAAGAAGATGTGTCATGTTTTCTCTTCTATAATCGTTTGATCCCCAAAAACAAGCATTTGCTGGAAACCCACCAATGTGCAGGTATATACCGTTTCCATAACATTAAGTCTTTCATGGCCCTGAAACTAATTGAGATAGAGATAACGGCATCTGTTATTCAATGAAATCAGATGGTTAAGGTAAATAGCCTCAAGAGATATTTCTTAAAACATGTTCTTGTTATCTGATCACAAACAACACCCCCGCGCACAATATGGCTCAGCTCCAAACAGGTGTCTGACTGCTAACTTGAATCTGCTTGATATGTTTTTTTATAGAGATAATGAAATGAAAATGGAGTTTCATCCACCTGGTGCTTAGACCAAACTGTGTGATCAGCAGCTGTCAATTAGAAAATAGAATATAGCTGACAACTGTTGTTGTATTTGTTTTGTTTTTAAATGCCCTGATGCAATGTGATTGAGTTTACATAACAATCCATTATTGAGATTTTAAAGATTGTCTCCTTCTGTTTCTCCTATTATTTCTTAGACTGACATGAATGATTAAAGGCACATCAATTGATTGATTAATTACAAAACTATTATTTGCTAAATTATGTTAATCAATTGTATTGTTGTTCTATTTCTTAATCTTTCTAGCTGCTAGTATTTCTTTTTTTGATGCAATTTGAATCACATGTTTTTGAATGTGACCCAGTAGAAATCTCGCTGAGGTAGAGTGCATAGGTCTTTCATCACCATCTGTAGCTCCTCTGACAGTGTTTCCGCCAGACCAGGGCTGAGAGGGCGTCCACCCCGAGAGCGGGGTGGGGGGGTGTGTGACGTCACGTCTTGTCACGTGACTTGCATTTTGAATTGAGACGTCCCTTATACTGTAGATACTATCTCTTTACGTATTAGTGATAGGAATTCCGGCTCTTTTTAGTGAGCCGGATCATTTGGCTCGGCTCACTAAGAAGAGCCGGCTCTTTCGGCTCCTAAACGGCTCTTCATTTTACCACAGTTTACCACGGAGCCTCAGTTTCGCCGCTGCGAGGCTCAGGTGCTCGCAGTTCACGCGCGTGCTTCACTAGCACCCCCCGCCAAGGCTCGCCGGCAGTACACTTTCCGTCACAGGAACACGCTATGCTGGCAGCGAAAATAATCCCACCAGACTCCTTTACCCCTCCAACAGAGGGATGTCCTTGTCCTTTTTCCTTTTCGTCATTTCAAGCGATTAAAAACTCTCAATCTTCTCTTGAATCTTTTTTTTTTTTCAAATGACGGCAAGACGCCCCCCTGGCGGAAACGCTGTTCTCTGATGGGAAAACTGTCTGACCAATTGACTGATAAACTTATTTCACTTTATATTCCTTTTCCAGGTATCGTCTTACTCGCATTGTGGTGGACAATGAGGCGGGTCCCTATAACAACCACACAGTAGTCTTCCTGGGATCTGAGAAAGGCATCATTGTCAAGTTCCTGGCCAACATGAACAGCGGCATCCTGAACGATAGCCTGTTTCTGGAGGAGCTCAATGTCTACAACCCTGACAAGTATGTAGCTGTGTGTGTGCGTGTGTGTGTGTGTGTGTGTGTGTGTGTGTGTGTGTGTGTGTGTGTGTGTGTGTGTGTGTGTGTGTGTGTGTGTGTGTGTGTGTGTGTGTGTGGTGTGTGTGTGTGTGTGTGTGTGTGTGTGTGTGTGTGGTGTGTGTGTGTGTGTGTGTGTGTGTGTGTGTGTGTGTGTGTGTGTGAGAAACAGGAAGAAACACGTGGATACAGTTGCTACAAACAAAGGAAGGTCATTTATTGCAGAAGTGTGTGTTCTAGAGACGGCATGTGTGTGATTTGGTTTCCAACCATCTACAGAGAACCCACTAACCCACCAGCTCCATCAGTACCAGTCAGTTCCCCCGACCCAAGCTATACAGTGAAGCCAGACAGCCAGATGGCTACTCTATCATTTAAAATAGTTTTATCAGGTTACACTCTGCCCAACCACAGCTACTAAATTAAAGACATGGACCCTAAGGCCCTGGATAACGTAGCGATGTGGTTCCCAACCTCAGCGAGCCCAGATCCTCCAAAATGTTGGCTGATTAAAGGAAACACACACACGCTCTCTCACACACACCGAGGTCTGTGTTTGTCTTCAGAGCCAGCCCGAGATCTCTAGCTAATACATTACACGGCTGTTGGTGCATTATGAATGTGTTCATGAGTGTGTGTTAGAAGGGTACTGTGGGTTTAGCTAGTTAAGCATCGTTGTGTATTTGGAGTAGAATTGAATAAGGAAAAATCTGCCACAGAATGACCCTGCCAAAGCAAATATTTAATAAAGAGGTAATTGATGAGGGGTAACGAATGGCAGCACCAACAGAAGAGGGAGGCCCGGGGCGGAGAGATGGAAAGAAGCACAGTGGAGAGTTTGTTATTGTGTTAAACAGACGAGAAGAAGAAGGGAAGGAGAGCGGGGACTTTACGGGAGGGCTTTCAAGGTTACCACTGTTTGTTATCCAACATACTGGAGCCATGTGACCAGCCGTATGTAGGGGATGTAGGGCAGACCCTGCCTTCTCTTCTATCGCTGAGTCTCCTTGGTGCTCATCCTTCCTTTCCCTTTTTCTGTCTCTTTGGCCGAGCATTGGTAGGCTGCTGGCCATCTGGCTTTAGTCGCATACTGTAAGTGACTTTTCCCGCCTGCTTCCATGCCTGCCCGATTGTCGTGCATTACCCAGTGTAGATGGACTCTAAACCCTAATTGAGAGCGTTAATGCAGGACTAGAGCACTGCGAATGGCAGATTAAATCCCAGGAGCTGTATGGCGGGATGGAGAGAGGAATGGATAGAGAGAAGGGATAGAAAGCTTGACACGCCCAGGTGGATTAGAGTGTGTGGTCCAGGGGGGCGAGTAGACAAAGAAAGACTAGCGGGCATAGAGGAATGGCAAAATGCCGGTGGAGGGGGCGACATTTGTGTGAGTGGGTTTTACAGTTAAGTGCATTGCTGACTGCTCACAGTGTCCATCTGTCTGTTGATCTGCTGTATCTGTATCACCCCTTTCTTTATCTCTTTTTATCTACCACTCTGTTCCTGACCCGGTGTTATTGAGTCCAGCATTATCTTTGTTCTCACTGATCTCGCAGTGTGTCTCTCTGCCATATCTTAATCTTCCCATTTCATCTCTTTAAATGAACTATTAAAAGACATTTTTATGGCCTCTCACATTTCTCCTCAATAACGTTTAATTTTACAAGATTTTCTCCATAAATAACTAGATAGTTGAAGGAGAGACTATACTGTATACTAATCTAGTTTTATCCTCTTTTTTCTCTCTTCCAGGTGCAGTATAGATGGTGTGGACGACAAGCGTATCATTGGCATGCAGATAGACAGCAAGATTCACACGTTGTGGGTCGCTTTCTCCTCCTGTGTTGTTAAAGTGCCGCTCTCTCGCTGTGAAAGACATGGAAGATGCAAGAAGTACGTTTGACGTCTGCACATGAAATCGTTGATTCACAAAAAGAAAAATTGTTTTGACAGCATTATTCCAACATTACAATAACATAGGGGCTGATGGTGTGTGTGTGTGTGTGTGTGTGTTTGTCACATTCAGGTCTTGCATAGCCTCCAGAGACCCGTACTGTGGTTGGGTGTCAGAAGGAGCCTGCAAACAGGTTGTCGACAACATCAAGTAAGTAACATTTCAGATATCAAAATATTGTTTATTATCCATTTATGTCACAGTTGTTTTGATGTATTTAAAATATTGTAAATGAATGAGGGCTGTATTCTATTTTGCTGCCCTATTGACTTTCTCAAAAACTAAGTTTCTGTAGTCTTTACTGTTGGCTGCAACATTAAGCTGAATAATTGCTTTATTCAGGAGACCAGAGCTTCTATATTTAGCAACATTTAGGTTTTATCAAGAGTTTAGAAAAGTACTTCAGGAAGCAGCAGCTCCTTTTAACATTATTATACCTGTAATAACTTTGAAATGTGGAATTAAGTCCATTTGAGATATTGTCACTTTTTGAGTCAATGTTCCTTTTCGAATAGTCTGCATTCATGGTGTAAGATTTTCCATTTAAAAAGACTGACACACATGTGCTTTCTAAGACACTTTGTTTTTCCAAGTACCCTACCTTCTCTGACATGTCTGGTGGCATTCCCCTCTCGATTTGTCATGTCTGTGATCTTTCTAATTTAATGGTGTGTAAGTGCAATTTCCTTCAGCTGAAAGGGCTATTGGAAGGATGAAAGGAAGGAAAGTGTTGTTTGCCCCAAGCTCGGGTCGGCGACTCAGGGCTGGGGAACGCTGTATGGTCGCAGTAACTATAATTTGTGGCTGAAGTTATGACACAGAACCAGATTATGCTTCTGAACCAACAGCATATGGAGTTTTGTGGGGGGAAAAAGATTTTACAGATGAAGTCATAACAAAAGGACCAATGCTCCAGTGGCTATTTGACGTTGAATGAATTTGATCCCCTGCTGCAAAATGATTGGTCTGGCACGGCAATTCACCAAATGCACACATACCCACAAGTACTAACAAAGCTTGTCCTCGAAAAACACACGTCGAACTATCCTATTATTATTCCATAAATCTGCAGTTGTTGTTCTGATTGAGGTTCCACTTTGGAGCTGAAGCCGACACAGAGGTATTAAAAGGGCAAATGACCTCCACCCTTTACTGTACAATATTTCTGAGTGAGAGAGCGGGGGATTAGGCCCGGTAGGTTCCATGGTGAGCTTTTCAAAGCTTTTTCCAGGCTTGACAGAAGGACGGATGAACAAGAGTTAGAGGTTTTTTGTGTGTTAAATAACAAGGTTTGCTCGTACAAACAGGTCCCTGCAGGGAGGAAAGTTCTCTATCTTAACTTCAGTCTTTCTTTCTTCTTTCTTTTCTCTTCCTCATTAAGATGAAAAGCCGGTTGCAGCATCTCTTTCTGTGTCCTTGTCTGTCTTTCAATGTTTCCACTTTACCGCAATCTATCTATCTTCTTACCTGCCCATCCTTGTCTGTATGTCTATTTTTATCATCTCTCTTTTTGTATCTTCCTTTTGGCATTTTCTTTCTCTCTTGCATGCCTCCCCTCCTTTCTTCTTCCATCTGGCCTCAGCGCAAGCGTGCCAGCTTTCCCATGTGGAGTAATGCCGCTCATACCTACTGCCCATATACAGCTTGCACTCTGGTCTCCTGCAATATGGTCCCCAGTTACCCCCTGTTCCTGCATGTTATCGCTTTATATTCTTTATGGTTGCCATTATGTAAACTAGGTACATTAGTGTTTAACTGACAACAGATAAGCATATTATTAAATATTTCTTAACCTCTTAAGCACGGCGGTCCCCCCATTGGACCCCTCCTACCGTTTTGTTTTCGAGATAATGTCTCAGGGCTTCTTAACATTTATGAAACTATTAATGTGTAGCACCAGATTAACGGGAAGAATCTCAGCTAACTGAAGATATGAACCATTTTTACCAAAACAAAACACAAGTCTCATAAGAAGCGTCTAAATGACCCCTGAGCGAAAAAATTCTAACGCACTGCGGCACACAATTCAAGATAAAAATACCCTTATCACTTATCGTAGCTGCACATACAATATAGCAGATTAAAGCTGAGACTCCACTGATTATTTAGGTATAGTATCATCACTGAGCGATCCGAACTTGCGACAGGGGAAGCAAACACAGACATCACAACACGTACCTTTACGGAGCTTTTACGGCAGATTGTCTCACCGTAGCTGTCAATTAGGTCAAAAGACGTGTTCAATGGCATTAAAACGAAGAAAAAAAATGCTACAACTGTTGAAATTATTTATAATCCATAATTCCATTTTTTATGTAAAAATCGGTTAGCTGCTAATGGTAGCCACCAGAGTGTATGCAGCTTCCGGTTTTGGTAACGCGTCACTCTCACTCCTTATTTGTTAACGTTTTGGTGTGTATATAACTTTCCCTCGATTCCATTGGCTCTAGCGGTTATAAAGAGATTTCATTCATCAAAATCGACCAAGGGGGGCCAGAGATAGGTCAAATCCACCCAAATGACCCCAGAAGTGGGGGTTTTTGGCTAAATCTCTCTAAAAAGGTCAAATGTCACTTGTTTTGCATCAATCTTGATACAGGGTACTTATTATATGTTGTACTTTGGATTCCTAAAGCTTTTAGTCTACTAACCCATCATCCAAGGGTAGTTTTCACTATAAGTAAAAAATAATTTTTGGACGGACACTATCATTTACAGTTTTTTACTATGTAAAATCTGAATTTTCTTTAAAATAAAAAACATCTATATTGATTCTGACTTTTCTACATCCAACTCACAGGTTTATCATTACTTTGAGAATACAGATTATTAATTTAAGCCTTTTAGAAGGGAAGATATGGTCATTTGTTCTGGGAATGTCATTTTCGAGCCTGAGACCTGAAAAACAGGCTCAGGGCTTAAGAGGTTAATCATTCAATCCAATGCCACAGCCCTGACTGTTCTCTGGATCAGAGGTGGGGTCTTACATTGATTAAATCTGCACACCGATACTGACTTACTTCTTGGTGAAACCATGATTAATGAAGTCTGAGCATGCAGGTATTCCATTTTATATTAAAATGAATGGGCGGCTTTGAGGAAGCATTATGCATAGGTACTCCGCACTGTATGTACAGCATATTAGGTCCCGGTTCCCCTTACACTTCTGATATGAATAATTAATAAGAATTTGCCTGACCTGCATTTCAGCAACTAGGTCCCTTCAGTGCAACCACACATCTCACATAATAATCACATCTGATGCAAGATGATATAAAATGTGGCTTCACGTTGCCTCCAGTTATGTACGGTGCAGTTTGAATCCGATTTAAATATGCAGTGGGATCGTAACCCTGAGCTGAACCGCCTGTAGTGTCACTCTTGAGCTCATTGCACTTCTGTTGCTATAATGCAGCCGCAAGGGGACCTGAACCCTTTACCAGAGGATCATGCTATTCACTTTCACATGTGCCAAGTCGTGCCCAGACACTGCATCCGTAGTGTGACTGCTCATTGTAAATTCATCTCGAGACCAATGGGATTCAAACCTTGTAATCTTCATCTTAACACAGTCTCACCGTAGGTTGTAACGTTATTATCGACCATGAAAACCATGACCCAGTGTTTTGGTGTTGTCAGTGTTGTTGTTTGTGTGGCTGTTATTGTTGTTGCTTTTGTAGGGAAATTACTTATCAACCAGGGCAAATGTACCATATCCGTTCCAATTGATGGTCTTTGAAACTGGAGGAAAAGATTAATAGCAAATAAATGCATTACATTTTGTAAATATACTTGAAAAGTGACTCTGATTTGTGAACATTAAAGCAGACATTCAATTGTATTTTCATCCTAAAATCTCCTGTCCTTGTCAGGTGCACACTTCCAATTCTGATCATGGGATAAGGGGTGGGCACTGCTGTTTTGGAAAATCATTCTTCTTCATGCTATAATTGTGACCAGTGGAGGGTGAGGAAGATGAGAGGCGGGTGGACAGGAGGAGGAGAAGGACTAGCGAGGGGGGAGTTGAGGAGGACTGTGAAAAGCTGTCATGCGTGACTGTGATCCTGGTTGACAGTTGGTCCGCTCTGTTTCACAGATCTCCTTACTGCCTGCTTGGTGGTCTTTCAGGAAGAAAACAGGTCTCTGTGCAGATTGCATCAGAAAACAACATCTCCGAAACGCTCTCCCTCTGTGTCATATGATGGCTCTCAAGCCTGGTTACCCCTCACTGCCCTGGTCTGTGCCCATGTGATTGGGACTACAGCCACATATCTCTACTACATACCTTTATGATGTCAAATACTGAGAAGCAGAGGAAAGAATTATAGACGAAAGAAATTTTCTATATAAACGGGTTCGCTTCTTTCTTCTATATTTGTTTTAAGATAGTGTTTGACATTTTGGGATATCTGCGTATTTGCTTTCTTGCCAAGATCAATCCCACTTTAATGTCTGTACAGAACATTGAATATATACATACATCTGAAGCTGGAAAGAGCAGAAGGTTAGCTTAACTTAGCATAGCAACTTGAAACAGGGGTTAACAGCTTGCCTGACTCCGTCCAAAGTTAACAAATCAACACCAGCAGCACAGTCATTAATATGTTATATCTCACTTGTTTAATTTTACGGGACCTGACTATTTGTTGGCCAGGACCAGTACATTACTGGGGTCTCTGCTGGTTGCCTGGTAACTGCTGAGAGCCACGTAGTCTAGCACATAACCATAAAAAAGACAAATTGTTGTTACACTGGTTTTTGTACAAGTCAAACCAACAAAATGTAATGTTTTGATAGTGAAAATACATTCTGGATATCCCATGTTTCCAGTTTTTGTGCTAAGTCAAGCTAACTGGCTGCTGATGTTAGCTTCATATTTATCATACATACATTTGTTGAACTATTACATTATTTTATTACAGTCAAATAAATCTATTTATATCAACACTTCTGGCGAAGAGTCCTGTGCCAGCTATGGATTTACTAGCCTGCCAGCATTCTTTCTAACCACTGATTTTAGGCCTCCAGGGCACCTGCTAGGTGTTCTTTGATTCTGTTCCAGTATAGGGCTTTCTGCAGCCTACACTGTGTGCAAGCATACGCTGTGGTGTTGGGTGTTTTTGTAGTAAGCTTTCCTATAGCTTTGTTACTTTGTTAGGTGTGGTGAGCCTGCATGGCCTGGCCTGTTTTCCACTGCTGACCATGATGTCTCTGTTCCCCGCAGATCAGCCTTTGAGCAGGACGTGGAGCAGGGTAACACAGATGGCCTGGGAGACTGCCAAAGTAAGCAGGCCCTCTTCACTCTTATCTTTCCTTCCCTTCTCTAAACCCCCCTACTATTCCTCTCTTCCCTGTTAAATCAGTCTCCCTCTTCTCTCGGCCCTCCGTTTCCTTCTTCGCTGCTGTCACCTTTTTCTCCCACGTCTGTTCCTGTTCTCACAATCCTCTCTTTCAGCCTCTTCCATCCATCTGTCCCTTTCTGCTCCCACCCTCCTCTGTCCTTACCCCGCTGTTTCTCTGGTCCCCCTGTCAATAGAGTGTTGTGTCTACTTGGGCAAAGACTGGATTCCTTCTTGCAATTTACTACGTAAACACACACAAATATTCAGCGACACACAGGGAAGGGATGTGACTTGTGAGCAGTCACAGGGCTCATTTAGAAACACAGAACAAGTCAGCCTCACAAGTCACAAAGGCCTCTTTTACTCTACAATGCATATTTGATCATGTTCATTATAACTGTTTAGATGTATCAAATGTTATATGTTGTATATTTTATACTCAGTTGCTTAGTTTGAAGAAGAGAACTTTAAACATTTTTGACCTTCAATCACTTATCTTTCTCCATTTCATCTCAATTTCGACTGTTTACCTATAGTAAATAAAGGTAGTGCATTTTCCCATCCATTTCATCATTGTGTTTAGTCAAGGGAAGCCAGTGTTCATTACCTGAAGAAGCTATAGATCAACTCTGATTTAAAGTTAGGTGAATATCGAGCAGCCAGTCGATTCTGAATTACTTTAAAAGTCATGGCTTTTGATCATGTTAAAGCATAAGCTCTCTTTACTGCAAGCAATAACACGTTTCCACTCATTTCTTTTCTTCTTCTTCCAGACACCTTCGTGGCGCTGAACGGTAAGTATCCCACATATATTGTAGAGGCAATCAAATAAAAGACAGGAGCTGCATTTCATCTCCCCTAACTCTTTAACTTCAGCCACACCTCTTCATCTAGTCAATCAATCTTACCCTCTCAAGGAAATGAAAACTCCTCCCACATGTGTAAAGACGGGTTATTAATGACTCATGGTTTAACTGAATTCATTTCGTTCCTCTTTTTGATAGACGTTCCCTCCAGTTACGAAGGTAATGAAACATTTAAGCACAGTCTTTCAATTCCACTCCTCATAGTGTTTCCCCTTATCTAGCCACTTTGGTGTGTAGCATAGAGGACGAAGAATTACAATCAGAAAAGTAGAATTAAAAATCTTTCTGTATCGATGATAATGCTAAATCTATTAGTTCCATTAGATCTCCTTTTTCTTCTTGTTCCAACTTCCCGCTCCTTTGTGTTTTCCCTGTGCAATATAATCGATTAGCCCTGACCTTTGCTTCGCTAATTGGATGGTCTGGTAGTTGGAGGTTTAAAGCCTTGACTTTGTAGAAATGCCTCAGTGTGCACACTAAGCAGGACATGTGTGAACAGAGAGAGAGATAGAGAGAGAAGGATTAACTGGCCTGTTTATGGTCAAGAAAGATCAGATATTTTTCAGCCAACTATGCCAGAGCATAATGTGGTCGGCACAGATTCATTGCTCAAAAAGGCTAGTCAAAACATGCAAATATTTATATATATATATATATATTTGCACACATATATCCTAAAAACATGCTACAGAGAACAATCACAGTGACATACTGTCATTAAAACAGATGTGATGAGCCTGCAGCAAAGTAACTCTCATCCAGAGCACCCACACATCCACCTTATTTTTATCTAACAGGAGAGCACACTAGTTTGGTGAATTGAAATGAATCTCTCTCTCTCTCTCATACACCTATACCTTGGAGCTGCCAGATAGAAACAGTCAGATCCATACAGAATTAGAAGAATATCTATTTTAAAGTTCTCCCCCCTGTGGCTGTACCCCCAACGTGATTCTATCGAACCTTTTTGGATGACGAGGGTCAGAAACATTTTGAAATAAAGCATCTGGATTGGTGTGCACCCCTGTAGTGCTGAATGTGCTCCCAAAGGCTTGGCTGTGTGTTTCCAGGCACACACAAACACACGCAGACAACACCCAGTTTACAACCTCCCAAACAAAGTCTCCGCCGTTGCACCAGCCCCTCCATCTATCTGTCAGTGGTTGATATGGATTTGAAGATAAATAAATGCCCCCTCTTCATTCTCCTCGTCTCTACTTCAGACTAGACATCCTCTCCTCCCTTTTAATCTGTAGAAAGAGAGGGATGTGCATCCGTCGGCAGTTTAGGGCTTTTTTTTCCCTTTCTGATCCGTGGAGGAGCTATGAGGCTCCGAGCTCTCTCTCTATGTGTGTCATCTGCCTGAATTGCACTTCCCCTGGCGGTGGGGGAATGAATTATAAAATAGGCCTGTCACACTAATCTCTCAGCCTTGGGCCAATAGTTAAATAAATCATTTTAATGATTGCCACGCCAAACGGAGAAGGAGGAGGCTCTGGGTGGTGTGGGTGTCTGTTGAGTGTAGTCTACCAGCAGCATCTACGTTAGCCCCCTGAAAATGCTCTTCCCCCTCCTCAAACACAAGCATAAACACATATTGAAAAGGAACTCGCACATCTGCAAACACACACTGCTGTCACCTCCTCCTTGGAGAGAGCGTATCAAAATGGGAATTGGGGGTTGAGCTCGGAAGAGGCTGTTGATAAAAGTATTGTCACTCTTCATCTAGGGGGATTTTATTTTTTTAACGTGTGGCTTAAATACATTATGTTAAATACAGTGTGTAGCTTCTGCAAAATGGTGTACGGTGGCTTAAGTTTTAGCATGTGGGATGGGAATGTGATTAGCATGGTTCAAAAATAAATAGTCAGACAAAGCGTGTGCAAAACTCTGCTTATGAAAGAAAATGAGGGGAAAAAAGAAGATGTGGAAAAAACCACTTTGTCTGAGAGCCATGCAGTGATAGACGGGGACGTGATAGGTATGATCCATCATCCACGGATGAAAGAGTACTTTGTTGTAATTGTCACTTTAAGGTGTTAGATCACCTAAAGTTTCCACAGAGAGACATCCTGTGTGTGCTATGCTTGTTATAGTCTCATCATCAGTGTAACTTCCTGGCTGTGTTATGAGACCCTCTGCAACTGTTGGCCGGTGGTTCATTTAGCCATTAAGAAATGTAATTACAGGGTGGAGTCAAATCCGAGAAAATTCATTAAATGTTAATGACATCTTTCTAAGGATCGATCTAGCCATGTTGCTGAGGGCCTTACTAAATAAAGATTACTGGCTGTGCGGATATTAAACGTTCGGGAGATCTTTGGTTAAAACCAGGGGAAAGTGAGAATATGTGGAAAATAGGAGAACAGCACAGAGAGGAAGGAAGAGAAGGTAGGTAATGTGAAGCTGAGATAAGTAGACAATAGATATTAAAAAGGAAGGGATCAGAGGGAGATAATCGTTTCCATTTCCAAATTAATCGCAGATCTTTCCTCAATAATTGTATTTATAGTGTAAAAAAAAACACAAGCTCATTTTCCTGGAGTCCAAGATTGAATCCAAAACACAAAGAAAACGTCAAGTTTCAGGAAATTCAGTTGAATGTCACATGACAAAGAAAAGCAGAACATTTTACAGCTGAGAAGTGTAAACCAGATAATATTAGGCATTTCAACTTGAAAAAAATAAAAACAAATCTTTTGATTGATTAAAATAGTTGTCATTTAAAGGCATGATGAGTAGGATTTGTTGGTTGCGGTCTTGCATCACTATATTATATCCTCTTGGATGCGTGTTTTCAATCTGGCACCTTTTTAGTTTTAAAGGTCCCATGTCATGGCCATTTCTACTGATCATAATTCCATTGTTGAGGTCTACTAGACTAGATTTATATTGTGCAATGTTCCAAACTCACATTGGTTTCTCATACAGCATCTCTGTATAGCATGTGTATTCACTCTCTGTCCTAAACGGCTTGTTGGAGCTCCACGGATTGGTCCATTTCGACCAGTGGGTCGATTTGGGTATGGTCACGTCACTGTACCCAGGAAGAAAAATCTCCAACGAGGCGTTCTGGGGCAGCATAGACAGGTCTTTTCTGTGTTAGAGTTTTACTCGTACTTTGAGGGTTTGTGACTCTGCAGACCGTTTACATGAATAAAAACCTTCATAACACACAATGGGACGGGTAATAACCGGAAAAGCATGACCGGGGACCTTTAATATAAAAATCTATACTGATGACAGTATGCAGCAACAGACATCGCCACGGTCTGTAGTGGGTCTAGGGTTTTGCCTTTCTTTCTTTGGACAATTTGTATCAGCTTTAACTCAAACATTAATGAATTGAATGTATCTGTATATATCAAACAAACTGAAAACAGCTACATGATTGAAAAAGTGAAACTCAAAGTAACAGAAAGATTGAGAAATGGGGCAGGGAATCAGAGCTTTACCGTTGGAGAAAAGTTACAGAAAGACTTCTTAAAAACGAGCGTTGGAAAGAAAGTTTGTCTCTTGTCCTTCAGAGGTAGGCACCCTATGGTGACTGTGGAGCAATGTGATTGTACTCTGCACTGCTCTGACAGGCCCAGCAGAGCTTTGACATGTCAGTCAGAGCAGGAGGGAAGAGAGCGAGGCAGACAGAAAAAAAGAAAGGACACATCTATCCTAAGAAACACACACATACACACACACATTTGCTAATGAGTTTCCCAGGGTCACCAAGGAAAAACACTTTGTTGCCTCACACAGCCCAGCCGCTGTCCTTGTGTGTGTTTGTGCATGAGTGTCGGTGTCAATGTAGTCTTCAAAGTAGGAAAATGTGTATGTGTGTGTGTGTGTTTGAGTGTGTGCGTGCCCCCCTGCTGGCCTGTGCTCACATGCACTGAAGCCTGTCCCTGTGTGCCTGGAGCCTTAGTTAACCTGTGTTGTGTCCGGCAGGCCACCATCACCGCCACCATCCTCACACCCTCTCACTGCCCACCTCGGCCCTACCCGTGGCCGCCGAGGTCCCCCTGGGGCGGGGCCGCATGGTTGAGCGGAAGGACCCCCCCATGAGCTCAGACAAAGGGGAGGACCCCTACGTAGCCGTGCCCTCTCAGACTCAGCCAGAAGCCAATGGTAAGCCTTGGAACACAACAGTGAGCAGTCAAGTTGATCCATTGTCACCTGTGGCAAGGGAGGGGGGGGGGGGGGGGGTTGTGTAATTGAGATTTATGGCTGTCTACTGCTTCCAGCTGACGAGGTGTAGAGATTGTGGATCACTTTCTCTCTAGGGGACAAATTGCCTCACACTGTGAACGTAAAACCCCCTGCAGAAACGTACGCAAACACACCTACGCGCTACATACATATGCAGCAGACTCTCACCAGATTCTGCCCTCATTAAGACACACAGGCACACACACGCATACGCACACCCTGTTGGATGGATTTATTATCCATGGGTCGTAATGTCCCACAGGAGATGTAATATCCAGACCATTACACTGTGAAAAGGAAAATGGCAATGTATTTATTTCCTGAGAAGATGGCCCGGGCCCCGGCTCTGTCATGCTTTGCGACACAGTGACATGACATTGAACGCCCTTTTCTCCTGTGTTAACAACCGGCCTATTGCTGTACCGCCTCAAGGACGGCTCGCTGGATATATGAGACAAAGAGAACAAGAGAGTAGGAGAGGAGATGAGTAGGAAAACACACATCAGAGAGGGAAATTAAAAAAGGTCACTGCAGTGCTGCTCATCCATGTTTTGTCTTTTAATAAAATACATAGAACTTTTACTGATCCCAATTAAACATGCAACATTTACCAGCGTCGACATTTGCCCTAAGGTAATAATAATGGTGATATATTCACATTTTCTAGACATACTTTACTTAAAGAAAGAGACAGCAAAATAACAGAGCAGCTAGCTAAGACTAAAATCCTTTTCTCAATATCATTTCTATAAAAATCTGAGCAGCAGTTTGTCTTTTCAGGATAAAAACTAGTTTGTTCCTCATTATTTGCATGTCAAAGTGCCAAGCATCCGATTTTCGACAATGTATTTACCTAGTGATCTTTAACAAAGCAAGAAGGTCAATTAACATTACTTACAGCTTGCTGAATGTGTTTTCAGAATGTTGCCAACAAATCCTCACAGCCCTCTGAATTCAAAATAAAAACATTTTTCTCTGTTACAATAAAAAAAGATTTTGGAGCAGATCGAGTAATATTTCAGCCAGACGGTTAGAAGGGTTTTACAGGTGTAACATTGCTATGTAAAAAGTGAGCTTTCAGTGAGGAGTAGAAGATAATAAATAATAGAAGGAACAATATTAATTAACATAACATAGCCAGCATTTTATTAAACAACACAACAACCCCTCACCCACCCCAATGTCTATCAACTATTTCAACGTACACAAAGGACAGTGTTGTTGCCACCTAAATGCAATGTTCATACCTGAGAGGCACAGAGCGGAACTAGCCTAAGACATACCGTATCTCAAAATGACGTTCATTAAAAAAGGTGGCTACCTCAACACAGTGTCGGCTGTCTGCAGACTGAACAGAGGCAGGGTATCAGCTGGAAGCAGGAAGGCAGCAGTGGGTAGATCCAATCACAATGGTGGCAGAGACTTCAGACAGCATGCGTACAGCCAGCATCACAACCTGCTGTCGCTCCCCCTGTTGCCTTTACCTGAGCAGGAGTAATATTTCTCAAGACTCACAAGAAAAGGTGAGGAATGATTTACTCTAAGAATCAAACTAAGTCAAAGCTAAAGCTGTCTTTAAATTATACAAAATAATGTTCTTATTATTAGGGGGGGATGTGGGCATTCCAAGCTCAGGTAACTGCAACAGGGCTTCACATTTCAAAACAATGCTTCCTGCTGTTTCTTTCTGTATGATCATTATTATTATGATTTTTACAAGACACTTTTGCAGCTTGTTTCAGTATTTATCAGTTCTATTTCAATTTCAGCTCAATGTCTTTTTCTTTTCTATTTTTACAGCTCTAATGAAATTTGTTTGATTTTCTTGTGTTGGTTTCTTGTGAGCAGTTCTTGATATTTTGCATGGCTTCAAATGAGACTGTGTGCTTTTTTTTGCTATTTATACATTTGCCTTTTTCCTGCCTTTGATTGCTTTGATGGTATTAAGCACAGTTTTGCCTTCATGCAGCTTAATGCTTTTTCAGCATGGCAAATTGAGCACCACAGTCAACAGTATTCATATCCCGCTCCACCCATCCTGCCTTCTCTTCCTTCCTGTCGCCCTCAGTTATATTGGCTTCAGGTGTCAACTGTACTGTAAAAACTTAGCAAACTGCGTATGTGAAAGTTAAACTGGAATCAATATATGAGAAATTATATCTTGGAGTCGGAAACTAAGTAAACAACTAATTTTCCCCGCATTTCAATGTAACAGAGATAAAGTCATGCAGCCTATTTTACAGAAGGAATATGGGATAGACATTTAACCATACCACCAATCTCTGAGAATTAGTTAAAAAAAACGTTTATGCTTGACTGAAAATGTATTAGCTCATAGGCAGAGTCGTTTGCAAGCTTGTTTGTGATTTAAAAAGAAATTACAATTACTCCAAACTTTTTCATTTGCAGATGAGACATTGTGGAATCTTATCTGCTAATGAATATGACAGTGCTGCCAATATGTATTAGCTCGGCACCACCAGAGTAATTATAAATGCTGCAAAGTGATGAGCATTCACACACTGATGATATTTAGCACCCAGCACCATCATTATCCCAAATTCCAGTGGGACCATCACAGTTGCCAGGTGGCCGCTTGTGTTTCACAGTACATTTGAGCTTGGTGTCTGGCTGTCTGTCTGTCTGTGTGCCTGTCTGTCTGGCCCTCATCTGTCCCTGTTATATTTTCCTGCACCCCTGTCACCCCTGTCACCCTACCATAAACCTCCCCCTTTGCTCATATCCTGCTCCCCTGAATCCCCAGCCCTGCTACTGTCCATCTGCTGCCATTGTGATCAGTCTCCCTTCCACAGGACCTCTCATCTGACTGGGGTGGCATGTTCCAAGGCTATACCTTACCTAGTGCAAATTAATTCCTGAAACCAATGTATGGAGCCTCCTCCCCCAACACCCCTCCCCCCTGCCTCTATCTGTCTCTTTTCTTCCTCCATCTCTGCACCTCCTCCTCCTCCACCATCTCTCCCCATGTTGTCTGTCTCTTCTCCAACTGGAGTCATATCTCTTCCCCTGTCTGCAGGAATGAATCCTTGCCCTGGTCCCCCCTCTAGCTCTCCCTCCTCTTTCTACCTCTCTCTCACTGTCAGGCTCAACCCCCCCCCTATATCCAACCTCCCCCAAGCCGACCTGTAGCCACCGCTGTGTTGCTCCAATTTATGGGTTCATTACAGCAGCTATCCAGGGTACGAGGAGAGGGGCGAGGTGGAAGAAAAGAGGGATGGAGAGAGACAACAGGGGGAGAGAGACATTGGGAAATGAGGGAGGGGTGAGGGTGAGAGAGTAAAGGGACACACATGATAAAGATGTATTAAACATAACAGGACAATAATGTAGCAGTGAAGGTTATAAGGGATGGAGCACAGAGATAGGAGAGAGGCAAACTGAAAGGCACAATCCAAGAAGCGAGATGGAAGAACGGGGAATAAGAGAGGAAATAAGATGGAGTGAGATGTTGAAGCTGAACCCAGTGAACAACGGTGTTTCTCTCAATCCCTCTCAATCATGTGACTAGGCCACAATTCTATCCCTGAACAGTCTATGTTCTTGATTTTATGTTTATCCAGCTACCTTGACTAATCTCAGCTGAAACAATGTCTGGTGCAAACCTGTCTCATAAAGATAATGTAAACAAATGCAAACAAATGTTGATACTTTTGCAAAATGGTACCTGCCATGGTATTTTATTTGTGCTCATAACAATAAAATCATGGTTAAATATTGAAAAGTTGGTAGTGACTTGATGCATGAGACAGGATGTGTTCACTTGATTAAAATGAAACCAAAATCACAATCTTTGCCTGATTTAAACCAAAGTGCTTTTGTTGTTCAGGACTCAGGATCTTGAACACCAGTCTGTGGTGTCAAGGCACTGCATTTCGTACGCCTATAATACACCCCGAACAACCCCGAGCTACTTGTATTATTTTTATGTTACACTTCCTGAACTAGGAAAAACATTGCGTGTGAGCAGAGTGCAGGTAACCATTAAGTGTTTCACCACAGTCTAATTGGGAAGCCAATTCAGTATTACTGATTGTATGCTGAGATGGTTTTGTGTTCTAATACTTTTTATGATTTACAGGAGGTGCAGTCACAAGTGTCAATTGAGTGAAGACAATTCAGTGATTACATCTCGATAGACAGAAACATCATTTATTAATTGAAATCTTACCAACCTCATGTTTCCAAAACAGGTCATTTTGATGATATCTCTCTGCCATTTGACAAAAATATTGGTACTTTATTGAGAGAGATGATTTCCCTTCTTGGATTTCATGATTATACCGACTGTCTGGCAGCTGCTTTGCAAGGGTTACTTTCAGCTGCAGGCAGCTCTCTGACACCTGTGTGCTAAAGTGAGGCTGGTATTATAGAGGGAGAGTATGACCCTGCTCACAGAGATGCAGTGCTGTTTTTTAATGCCAAAAAGCCATGATAACCTCATCATTTCATTTCAGCTCACTTTATGGAAGACATTTGAAGGGAGATTTCACCATTATTATAGGGGATGCCATGTCAGTCTCGAATGTTACTTGTAGTTATATGTAGGGGGAAACTGTCAAATACGTCCAATACTAGCAGAGAAATTGCTTTTTTCTAACAGTCAAATTCTGGACAGTGATGAACAGCATGAATGTAATACACACAATGAATTTGCAAATAAAGTTAAGCCTGTACTGTAGAAAAACCCGAAATAGTAAACTTGTGTATTTTGTAAGGGTTTGTCTAACCACTGATTTACCCCATTTCGGCTCTGCAAACTAAACCAAAACAAGCAACTAGTGCCAGCGGGATCAGAATCAATGTGTTTAGTAGCCTATTCTCTTGTGGTCAGTGTAAAACCATCACATATTACCTTACATCTTTATTTAATCCACCATTATTTTAAAAGAAAAAGCCAGAAGAAGGATTTCTTAGTTGTATGATTATGGAGACTTCTCTCCTTTGAAATCTTCATCATGGAAGAGAGCTGACAAGATTAGATGCTTTAGTTTAACATGAACTCTGCTCACCGTCATGGCTGGGGACATTTTTCAAGAGCCTATAAGAGCAAGGTTGGTGGGTAATTTAATGATAGTAGTTTCATATGTCCTTGCACAAAAAAAAAATAGGATTTAGAGTAATCCTATAAAAAGGATGACAGGATTTAGGTTAAAGTTGTTGAGGTGGTCTTATAAGACAGGAGTAATACATTTTATAAAATGGAAAAAAAGCTAAGTAATGTCTTAGTCAAATAATCCTAGAAATCATATTCCTGTCATTATAACACCTTCATTAGTGTCTTAATAGCAGGATTTGTTTCTTACTGGCCAAAGATTGTGATAGGCCTTTGTGAGGCAAATGAATTATTCGCAGCTCTTTGTGAATCATAATAGAAACAGTGGACTGGATGTTTTCCCGGTGTTACGCACTTCCCTGAATGACGTCAAGCTTTATGCCATAATTTCCTGCACTGATTAGCTTATTGTTCTCTCAGGCTGCTTTCTCCACACATATTCTGCTTACTTTTCCATTTTAATGTTCTGTTATTCTTTTTAGTAAGACTTCTTGCCATTGCTGGTTTAAACAAAAAGCTTTTCTTTCTCTTTTTGGCCGTATGAGACTGAATCTTATATCACAGCAGCTCTTCCTTTTGTGCTTTTGAAGCTTGTCCAACCCACATTCAGCTGTCATTATTCAGCTTTGAACTGAATTGAAATGGTCACGTTCATAATGTCCATGAGTGAGCCGCTCATCAAGTAGATACAAGCTGAGTCTTTGTTCTCTGGAGGGACTACGTTTGTTACTAAAACATTTATGAATGATTATCTATGCCGGCATTTATAACTGGATGAATTACAAAACAAAGTCACCCATAGAAGTCAGAAACTTGCAACACATTTTCAGCTGCCGCAGCATGACAAAAGTCATGTTAACTAGAGGTAACACGATAGAAAAAGAAAGAAAAAAACACAGTTTTCCCTCTACTACCACCATTGTTTTAATTATAATGTATAATCTTTTCACACTACCAACTAATGCTGCCAGGGAGCCGCTGTCTTCAATATGTCTAAATGTGATAGCAGTGAAATACAGGGATAATTGGATTAATTGTTTTAGCTGTGTTAATCATGCTGGGCAGCGCTTTTTATCAAGTCTATCACCCATTAATACAAACAGTGCTGATGTCGATTTGAGTCATCTAACAGCTGATGATGAATGTTCCCAGGGACGTGTAATTCAGGTTGATTTCAATATACTACAGTTTGTATGCGCGGAGGTGGATAGGTTAGTACATCTGCGTTAATACCTGAGGTGCAGAATTATATAATTACGGCTTTAATTATATCTTTACTGGCTCATCAGTATGCTGTTCACTGACTCTCGATTGTTTGATGAATGCTTTAAGATTGAATAACACCATTAATGGAAGTGCCTCTCGAGCGTAAACAAATACAAGACTTAATGGGATAATATCCTAACCCGGGGATTAAATATAATTTAATGAATTGCTGTCATCATCTAAACAGCAATGTCCTTTTTAAAAGATGACAACAACCAAGTCCCTGAACACATATAGGAAGTTTCCTAAGCTCTCACTGCTGTAGAGTAAAAGTAAGGAAGGCAGCAAACTTAGGCCACGTTTACACGGAGACGAAAACAAAAACGAACCTTAATCGATATCAAAAAAGTCTTCCGTCCACACGGAATCGGCTCAAGAAACGTGTCCGTCCACACGAGACCGCTCGACCCGCTGGAGACGCTGTAGTACACATGCCGGGCCTGTAAGTACTTCCGCCACAAAATACACCAAAAGCAGCGAAGAAGACCCCCCGAGCATGGTTGCCATGGTTGCCTGGTTGCCCTTCTGTTTATTCTCCGCGGTGGATTTAGCAACATGTAGTTCATGTAGTTCTCCATGTCCACTTGTTGATGATGGTTGTGGTAGAGGAGCTGTAGATTGTGCACTAACATCTGTAGCATGGTCAGTAGCGTCTGGAGCACGAAAGCAACCCTGTGATCCGCCATTGTTGTTGTTGTTGGCGAAACACATCAGCAATGACGCGGGTGACGCGGGGCTGAGCAGCAGAGGTGGGGAGAGGCGGGCCTATGGCGTCATCGTTATCAGGAAATGATCGTATAGGACGTACACACGGTGCGTTTCGTCCGCAGATCTACCCACCTTGGGAGCCGTTATCGTTTGAGGGCTCCGTTTCCGCGGTTCCGTTACGGCCTCGTGTGGACGAACCGTCCATACGATAGAGAACTGTAGCGGATAAAACCCGTTTCGTCTCCGTGTAAACGTGGCCTTATTCTTCTCCTCCCTTCATATTCCTTTCTACTCCATTGGTTGTCAAGGTCCACCGTTCTGCCTTTCAACAAGTGACATGTCAGTGTGAGCAGTTACATCTGATTAAGATTTTTATCATTCTTTAGACAGTGTCTTTGTGTAACGGCCTGTTGTCAGAGGTTAGGGCCCTCTCCGCAACCTCTCTGTGATGTTTAACTACCTTTGAAGTTTCTCCAACACCAACACAAAGACTTGCCTGTGGGCTCAATTTAGTTGGTGCTTCTGAAGAGATTAAACTCTGTGTAGGGGAGTCAAAGTGTGGCGGACTGAGAGAGGGCCTTCACAGGCTCTAGTCACAGCAGATTACAATGTTTCTGATTTAAAAGTAAGTGTTGCAGACCCAGGCGGTTTTGACAGCGAGAGATATATGAGTATCTGAGATATGTGTTTAATATCTGAATGTTGAGGCCCGAAGCAAAAAATCGAATCAATTCAAACGTTGAGAGAAGTCTCGAACTACAGTACAGGAAGGCTTGCAAGACATTCTGGGGCGAGGCATGAATGGAAACCATAAGATTATAAATCACTGTTTAGCCAAACTTTAACAGGATGAGTCTGAAGCAAACAAATATGGTTGTTTAAGAAACACTTTGATAGTTTTCAAGGTCACATTGTGAAAGTTGAAAAAAAATAAGCGGGGCGGCTACCTTTATTCAACACCTTGAAGTCCTTTGATTTGACAAAGATGGTTTACTTGTTCTCTTTGGCTACTCTTATTCTCTTTGATGTAAGGATGAGAAACAATTCGTCACATAAAAGATGGAAGTCTTCAAAGTTTCCCCTTTTCATTCTTTTATGTTTTACCCAAGGCCCTGGGCTAAGTATCCTCCGGAAGTGTGTGACAGGCATGAGTGATGGATGGAAGGGAAGAATAAATGAGAAAAATTAAAAAACGTTTGCAGTTTTCTTTTAGGACACAGAGAGAAAGAACCATGCAGAGCTGGTCAAATAGGGTTTTGACCTCAGCTCCAGAACCTCAAATAGAAGACAAAGATCTAGCTCCACAGCTCACCTCCTCCACCAGAATGGACACCCGTTTGGCTTTGCTCCCCACCGTCTTTGTTATTCAAAACGAAATTCAAATCCCCGGTCGAAGAAAGTTAACCTTTAGCAGCAATAAATTCACTGTCATGAAAATTCATAACCGTTTTGACTTGCTCTTTCAGCATGTAAGCACCATAGACAGAGATGGATGATTGTATTTATATTTAACAAGGATTATGGAAAAAAGAAAGATTTGCCAAAGTATTTCTTTATGCTTGCACTCTCATTTTCTTACGCAAATGGTTTTTGAAGATGTTCAAGGCTCCTCACCTCAAGTCAAGTGAAGCTGTATTCTTCTTTCATTTTCCTTCTTTGTTCAACAAAACGCTTAACCCAGCAGCTCTCAAATGCTCACCATTGTCGATTCTGCCAAAGGATGATAACTCGCAAAGACCACAAGGTTATAATTACAGGCCTCCCAGTTTCCACTGAATACAACACTTACCATATGGAAGCTGAACAGTGTGAAAGAAGTCAAGTCAAAAAAGTGATTCATTGTTTCTGTAAAAGCAAGAAGAAGCAGAATGTGGGGAAAAAAATCCAAGTGAGGACAAAATGAAAGATAGCAGCGAGAGAAAGTATCTCTCTCATTCTCAGAAGTTACTGTATGCAATGGGAAGCAGATGCATCATCAGACAGAGCCGCCATTTGGTCACTTGAGTCCACAGCATAACACATGTCAACCCTTAATGCTTCACTGCAGATAGCACTCATCACTTCTCACACTAGCTGCACAGCTGGGCACGTCCTTGATAAGAAACGATTTTGGACACGAGAGACATTTTTAAACCGGTTGTTTAACACTAAATGAATTACGGCTCAGCTGCATGTTGTCAGCACTCTATTAAAGAGAAAAGTGAAGCTTTGTTTGTACAATGAATGAGGAATGATCTGAGCCAAAGTAACTCCTCTTTTTATCCAGGTTGAGCTTTAAAGTCAAAGCAGAGTCTCAGACATTGCTCAGTGCTTTAGTTCAGCTTGGAAAAAACGTGATTCAAGTCATGTCTTTGGACTAATGAAGTATGACTGCAGCGAGCGAGGATTATGGATGTTAGTTTAGGAGAGTCTGGATTTCAGTTCCATGAGAACAGATTATCATGTTGTCTCTGTGTCTGTGTTATGTCTTGAAAGTAGATATTCTCCAAGTGCGTCCTTGGTTACACAGACGAGTTGAAAAGCCTAAACATGATTACCCAGCCCCTTCAGGATTTTACAGAATCATTGCAACTAACACTTCATTTTGTGGCATCTTCTTTATGACATTTTCTAAGCAAATTGAAAGACGTGTAATAGAATCTGCATGAAAAGTGATTGTGAAGCTGAAACTAAGTAGTATAGTGCTCTTTAGTATTATGTTGCCAATGTAATGTGGGCATACAGAACACACTAAATTAAATTACCATTTTCCTTTGACTTTTAAAAGTGATTTTGCTGTTGAGAAAATATGACATTAAATAGGTAAAGTTATACAAACATTATTTTAATGTTTTTTCCTACCATTATGCAAATCCTTAGAAAAGCATTCCTGTCATACTAATCATATTTTTCACAAAGCGCTTATTTTAGAATATATATCTACTGCAAACAGATCTCTCTGTAGAGGAGACGCACACATAATAGAAGCATTTTTGTGAAGTTAGATTCCTTTCACTCATATGAATATCAGGTTATAGACCTATTTTATCCGGATTGAATGAAATCTGTTTAGCCTTTTACAGCTTTACACATTGACCTCGAGACAAAAACAGCATGCAAAGAGATTTTTAAAAATAATCCACACATTTTCGCTGCATAGTGAATAACATATACTGTGATAAGAGAACACATATGTAACCCAGTCACGCAATCAAGAGCAGCAGTGCACTGTGGGAGCTTTTTACATGATAGAGCCCACCTGCCTAATCCTCTGTCTGTGGTAACTGATCTGTGTTGGCCACAGGTCATGTGTGAATGCATTATAAATCTCTCTGCTTGGGACTGGTGTGTTTAACCCAAGGAACAGAGTGCTGCATTAGATGTCCACATTCATCAACAGGCTGGAAGTTATCATCTGTGAGTGTGTGTGTGGGAGGTGCATACGTCCACACTTGTGTGTATGTGTGTGCTGATTGTTGTTGACCCCATTTCATCATGGGCAACCTGCTGCTCCCACTCTCCCGACGCTAGAATACTTGATAGCTTCTTTTATTGAATTCTTTTTTTTAATTTGGCCGTATCGCATCGCTTCTTTCTCTGCCTTTGAAAGTAGCGCTTTCATAGGACACTGATGACACAGCTCATTGGATTGAACGGCTAATCAGATGCTTTTAATGTATTCTCTGTGATTCATGAGATTGGATCCAAGATTTATGAAAAGTCTCCCATTTGCATCAATGAAAAGAAAGGGTTTGGGTATTTCAGGCGCCTTTATCTGCGCTCATATCTTTTTTCATTTCAGCAGAGGGTTTTTATCTAGGATTTAAAATGTGAATCATAAGCATCCCTCCAAAACATGTTTTCAGCTGAAGATTGGATTTTCAGAAAAAATATTCAATGTTGCTACTTCAAGCTTGTGCTCGTTTTGAAAAGGTGTTCCTTATGATGGGATAAATCCATCTTCATTTGCATGTTTTTCTCTAAATGATTTAAACCGCTAATCTTTTTATCCAGAAAATGTCTTCTGATTATTGTAATTCAATATCGTTTTCTATTTCTGGTTTAATAATAAGCATTTTTTCCCTACAGCATCTTTCTTAGAAGTTCCCACAACACCTAGCAGCAGCATCAGTTTAATCTCTCATTCTTTTGGTCTGTCAGTCTGAATGTCATCTCCACGTCTCTCTGCAGGTGTGATCCGTGAAAGCTACCAGAAGGGTCGTGACCAGCTCGTTCCCGTGACATTGTTGGCCATCGCCGTCATCCTAGCCTTTGCCATGGGCGCCATCTTCTCTGGCATCATTGTTTACTGTGTCTGTGACCACCGGCGGCGAGACGTAGACCTGACAGGCCGCAAGGAAAAGGACAGCCACCACCTCCACTCTCGCCGCGGCTCCATGAACAGCGTGACCAAGCTGACGGGTCTGTTCGAGACACAGGCCAAAGACGGTCGCCCCGAGGCAATCCTCACCCCTTTGATGCACAACGGGAGACTGACTCCAAATGGGAAGATGCTGATAAAAGCTGACCAGCACCACTTGGACCTTTCCGCTCTGCCGACACCTGAATCCACCCCCATGCAGCCGCGTCGGAAGCCCAGCCGAGGGAGCCGGGAGTGGGAGAGGAACCAGAACCTCATCAACGCTTGTACCAAGGATATGCAAGCGATGGGCTCCCCGGTTATCTCCACAGACCTGCCGCTGAGGGCATCTCCGGGACACATCCCCAGCGTGGTGGTCCTGCCTCTGCCACAGCATCAGCACCAGCTCCAGCCCCACCTGCAGCAGCACCAGCATTCCTACCAGCACGAGTACGTGGAGCAGCCCCACCACAGTGACCTCAGCATGGGCCACAGTGTCATGGATGACCAGGGGGCAACACTGGAGTACAAGACAGTCAAAAGCCCCTGTCACAATCTCAACATGGTGGATCCAGATGGGATGCTACCGCCACGTGTGCCCCAACGAGAGGCCTCTCTCTCTGTCCCCCCGGCCGTCCCACAGATGGGAAAACGTCTGGAGGTCCACTCATCAGTATACGGGCTCCGGAAAGGATCAGCATCCGGGGCTTCTGGGTCGTCTGTCCTCAAGAAGCATAACACCAACTCATCTAACTCCTCCCATTTGGCGAGACATCACAGCTTCAACCGCGTGGAGACTCCGCCCCCTGCCCCTCAGAGGGTGGACTCCATACAAATGACAGCACACGGCATATCTCTATCACGGCACCCTGGAATGAGCTCCTATGGTTCACTGCCACGAACGGGCTTCAAATATCTCAAGCCTGATGTCCCTCCCAAACCCTCCGTAGTCTCACTCTCGACAAAAGTCAAGTCCAGTGACTGCACATAGTCAGCTAGTTAGCGAACCAGTCCAATCTGATCGGACAGTAGTGAACGTTTTCTTTCTGAAAGAAGGAAAAAACAGGGAAACTGTACAACTTGCATCTTCTTTTAGTGTTTTTTTGTTTTTGGTGTACAGTACAGTGAAAAATGCAACACAGTTTTTTTAAGAAACACTTTCTTTTTTATAAATATGTAAATATTATACAAATGGTTGTCGTCATTTGTTGCCGTCATGAAGCTCATGCTCTGTCTGTCTCCCTGTTACTCTGTTAACACACATGGGAACATGTGCTACTGAAACAGAAGATGATGCTTGTCCTGAATATTTCATCCCTGTAGCATTCAAGACGTTGGCTCTCTTGTTTGTTGTGTCTTTTGCCACCGGGACTTAACTTGATATCACAGTGGTAAGAAAGCACACAAGAAGACAGGATGGGGGGTTTGGAGATGAATCGTTGTACAGTACCCTGAGGACTGGGAAATCTGTGCGAGCAAGCACTCAGAGAGACTGAGCTCGGACTGTAAGGACAGACAGCTTTTCTGAGTTCTGTCAGAAGCTGTGAAAAAGCCTCTCAGTGTTACAGCAATCAAGTCCTGCCTGGGTTTGCCTGAAAGCCTGGGCAAGAGGAATCCTCTACTGTACTGGTTACTAAATCACACATGACTGTTAATACTAATAGCTTGTTGTATTTATTTTTATCAAGTGCTTTTGAAAAAAAAGACTTTCTAGGCCTCAGAGAGAGAGGGGACAGAGAAGAGATCTTTTAATATTAATTAATCAAGTGTGAGAAAAAAACGTATTTAAAGTCATTAAACTGGAGCCCGTAGAACTTTCTTGATGACTGAAAATCCACAAGGTCTTACTGTGCGCTCAGTGGGGCCTGCAGCTTGAGATATATGTGACCTCTGTGAAGAGGAGGAGGAGATATTTATTTAAAACTGTGCCAGACAGGGACTTTTACCTTCATGGATCAGAATATCCATTGTTTTAGACCAATCATAAAAAAGACTTCCTGAATCTCACCCTTTCACTCCTCCAATGAGCATCCCCTCTTTATCAGCACTGTGGTTTTGTGTAAGTCAGTAACATTTGTCCTCATTGGTTGCTGGCTTACCGGTGTTATCAAAGCTCACTGTTGTATGTTGCAAATATAAGAGAAGCAGCTGCAGCAACAGTACGAGAATATGTATACACACATACAAAATGGAAGCTGTAAGTGACGCTGCTAGCAAATGAGGAACATATCGTCTTTACTAGCAGCGCCACGCAGGTTAGCAGGTAGAAAGAAATCTACATAAACATCTGTATTGCCTGCTTTATTTTCCACATGTACATTTGTGCCTTACACCCTAAAGTAGTGACAATGTTTTCTTTAATAGCTGTTAACTTTGTCTCCTTGTAGTATTTTTTTATTTTTCTTACGTCATGATATTTCCCTGGTTTGATAAAAATGCAATTAAAGAATGTAGGTGTTATTGTTGTAATTCTGGTCCCTAGACATTACACACTTACAGTCGAGAGGGAAGACAGGAAGGATTTCCCTTTCTTCTTTCACTCTTTCTTATACACACACACACACACACACACACACACACACACACACACACACACACACACACACACACACACACACACACACACACATCTTTGTGGTTCATTTCTGATTGTGCCATTAATGCGCTTAAAGCAACCCTTTATGTTGTGCTGGCAGTGTCCATGAAGACGTTGTGAGTGTTTTTGATTTTATATTTTATACAATTTAAAAGTCCTGGTATTTGTGTTTACTTTTTTTTGCTGTCTGTTGGTTTGGAGTAATGGTCAATTGACTGATTAACCGAACAATTAACATGTGTTACTTGAGAAGGCCAGTGTATGGGTATCTTGCTGGTGCACTGCAATAATAAAGCAACACTAGCAAACGCACAGTGTGAGATACACATAAGCACCCAATGTACTAACACAGTTCTAGGCTTCTTGTGTGCATCGTAACACTCAGTTGTTAGGCAGTTGCAAAAACAGGCTGGTTCCTGTGAGAAAAGTTGATATTTAAAAAAACAATATTAAAAAAAAAATTGACCTTGTTTAACCCCTTTTTGTAAGAAAAATAATGAGGAAGTTTAGTTTTTATTTTTGCTTCTTTAACTCTCCCTATGAAAGCCTTATGAACGGCTGAAAGTTTGACTAATCTGACCTTTTTACTTAAGGGTTTTCATTGATCACCCCCAACACTTAAATCAATGGAGCACTCCCTTAGTGTTGTATGTGTAGATAGGTAAAAGTGTACTCGATATCAAGCAATTTTCTGTTTCTCAATGGAGGAAAGCCAACTATGTCTCAATCCACAGCTAACGTCGGAAGGAGCGTGTAGGATCTGTGACCTGACTAACGTGTACATAAACGCTTGCAGGGTTTATTGCAAATGACAGGGTCATGGGTAGAAGATTAGATCAAACGAGCCCAGAGGAGGGTGCCCCTTCAGGAACATAGTCCGGGGGAAATTGAGACATTCATCCCAATACCTAAACCTGTGATCTTTAAAGTGCAAAGGACCCAAGATTAGTATGAAGGGGTTTAAACTTCTCCAGAAAACCACTTCATTGTAGCTGGTTACTGGGCTCTACAAGGCCCTATTTACACCCTCCAGTGTGCTGTAAAGTGCATGACACAGCAACTTTCCCAAGCCTGGTATATTGCTGATCTACAACTAAATATTTCTTGTCTTGAAATGTTCAGTTGTAGCAGCTTTCGCCTCGGAGAATTGCCGTGTCCACACAGTATGTGAACATGAGAATCAAGGTCTGTCTAGGTCACGAGGTTAAATGTCCACATCCTGTTTAGACGAGTACATTTAGCTGTGGGTGCATTTCTGTAACATCAAGCGTTTGATGTCAGTGGGGTTTGAAGACTTTAAAGACTGGACTGGGTTTGACTGTGAAGGCTGCTGTGGACAGTGAGGTTCTTTGGTGTGTGCCTTTTTTGTCTTTCACCCTTGTTATAATACACTGCTATTAGATGCAAATCAACTCTCTTCTGAACTTCTCAATCTTTTGAACTTTGTAAGCTTGTAAGATATTGTGACGTCACAAAGTTTTTTGCCCTACTCTCTCCACTTCCTTAACATCTGATTCACAGCTTAATGTATGTTGTAAAGAAAAAACTCTTTAATTTAATGCAAAATGTAATAAAAAAATAAAAATAAAATTCTTGTCATGAAGACTGTGACATGTCCTTGACTTCTTCCACGTGTTTCTCTGCCTATGGTGGTTATCTTTATACTAAGAACATCTTTATTGTTAAACACTTGTTAAACACAATTCCTTAAGTTCACGTCTAATAAGGGAACAAATAAAGACTAGGTAATGAAAGGAGGGAAGAGGCTTCTATGGTATTATTGATCCTGTCAGTTAAATGAAGCAAGCCATTTGATAGAGATTGGATGCAGCACTCTGTTGGCACACTGATACAGAAATCCCCTTTTAAACTACTATACGTAATTGTCCATAGAGGCATTAGGGGAATTGTAGTGAGGATTGGGGGTGATCCATTAAATCCAATATAGGAAATCAATATGCTATTCTAAAGTTAATTGCAAGACAAAGGAGGGATTCAAAGAAGTGGATGATAGCTTGTTTTATTTTAGTTCCATTTTCAAGTTAATAACCAACCGTTTGCAAACAAGATTGCCACTTTATGAGGTGATATGTCAAAGTTGTGTTTACAACTTTCCACCGCCCCCAGTTTATCTTCAGCTAATAATAGCCGAATGTGGCTATCAAGTTTCTAACAGATGGATTTTTTTATGTCGCCATAATGCTAAGACATCTCAATTACAAGCTCGGAAAATACTGTACAAATAAACTTGGTCTTGTCTCCATTGAGCTATAGGTTATAACACAAAACAACAGAGGAAATAACAATAAATGTAGAGTTTGTAATCTGTTGGAAACTACTCGGTTAAATAAAGAGTTATAACGCAATGTCAGGGCATCTTTGTCCATCTTACATTTACAAGTTTTGACTGGACATTTCTGGTTACAGATCTTAAACATGAATGTTATCACCTAAAGAGCGTAAGTGCTGACTAACACTGACTGTTAGCACATCCTTGGTATCATTTTGTCATGACATATAGCTTTGGCGGGTAGTTTGACACTGGTGCCTTTCATCCAAGAGTTGAGTCATACGTTACAAGCGTTGGTTCAAGTCAGACATGCATGGAGATCAGATAACCAGGATGTGGTGCAGCTAATGAGGCCTGTCGGTGCTTTGTCAATGCTGCATTGTGCATTCTCCTTTCAGGCACCCGTGTGTTGTTGTGCATCTCAGAGATCAAGATTCAGATATGCCCCACCAAATCTTTGCCAACATAACAAGAGCACAATCATATCAGGTGGTTACTAGTGTGAGCGGATATTATCACAGTCAATCAGAGTGCAGCTTTGTGACCTCAAAGGTCGGCAAGAAAGGGTTCAAACAGGTAAATCCTATCTATTTGTGTGTGGTGTCGGGGAGGAGTTGATAAGAACAACATGTCGAAGTCAGGACAGATATAGCTTTGAAACTAATGCAAGTAATACAATGCATGCACTATAATCTGTGTCAATACCTATGGTCAATACTCATGTATTATAAACCACTACCCT